>NC_081366.1:43965077-43967577 GCF_030684315.1 Stegostoma tigrinum | reverse complement strand
CTCTTTCACACATCTCTCTCTCTCGCACATCTCGCGCTCTCTGTCTCTCGCACATCTCTCTCTCGCACATCTCTCTCTCGCACATCTCTCTCTCGCACACCGCTCTCTCTCGCACGCCTCTCTCGCACACCTCTCTCAATCGCACATGTCTCTCTCTTTCTCTCGCGCACGTGTCTCTCTCTCTCTCTCTCGCATATCTCTCTCTCTCACACATCTCTCTGTCTCGCACATCTCTCTGTCTCGCACATCTCTCTGTCTCACACATCTTTCTCTCTCGCACACCTCTCTCTCTCTCTCTCTCGCGCACCTCTCTCTCTCGCACACCTCTCTCTCTGGCACATCTCTCTCTCTCACACATCCCTCTCTGTCGCACATCTCTCTCTCTCTCGCACACGTCTCTCTCTCGCACACGTCTCTCTCTCGCACACGTCTCTCTCTCGCACACGTCTCTCTCTCGCACACATCTCTCTCTCGCACACCTCTCTCTCTCGTACATCTCTCTCTCTCGCACATCTCTCTCTCTCTTGCACATCTTTCTCTCTCTCTCGCACATCTCTCTCTCGCACATCTCACTCTCTTGCACATGTCTCTCTCTCGTGCACGTCTCTCTCTCTCTCTCTCGCACATCTCTGTCTCTCGCACATCTCTCTCTCTCGCACATCTCTCTATCTCGCACATCTCACTCTCTCTCTCGCACATCTCTCTCTCACACACATCACTCTCTCTCGCACATCTCTCTCTCGCACATCTCTCAATCACACATCTCTCTCTCTCTATCTCGCATATCTCTCCCTCTCTCTCTCGCACACCTCTCTCTCTCGCACATGTCTCTCTCTCCCTCTCTCTCTCGCACATCTCTCTCTCTCGCACATCTCTCTATCTCGCACATCTCACTCTCTCTCTCGCACATCTCTCTCTCACACACATCACTCTCTCTCGCACATCTCTCTCTCGCACATCTCTCAATCACACATCTCTCTCTCTCTATCTCGCATATCTCTCCCTCTCTCTCTCGCACACCTCTCTCTCTCGCACATGTCTCTCTCTCTCTCTCTCTCTCTCGCACATCTCTCTCTCTCGCACACCTTTCTCTCTCTCTCTCTCACACATCTCTCTCTCTCGCACATGTCGCGCTCTCTGTCTCTCGCACATCTCTCTCTCGCACATCTCTCTCTCGTACATCTCTCTCTCGCACACCTCTCTCTCTCGCACACCTCTCTCTCGCACATCTCTCTCTCTCGCACAGCTCCCTCTCTCGCACATCTCTCGGTCCCACATCTCTCTCTCGCACATCTCTCTCTCACACATCTCGCGCGCTCTCTCTGTCTCGCACATCTCTCTGTCTCGCACATCTCTCTCTCTCGCACATCTCTCTCTCTCTCTTGCACATCTCTCTCTCTCGCACATTTCTCTCTCTCGCACATGTCTCTCTCTCGTGCACGTCTCTCTCTCTCTCTCTCGCACATCTCTCTCTCTCGCACACCTCTCTCTCTCGCACATCTCTCTCTCTCTCGCACATCTCTCTATCTCGGACATCTCACTCTCTCTCTCGCACATCTCTCTCTCTCGCACATCTCTCTCTCTCGCACATCTCTCTCTCTCGCACATCTCTCAATCACACATCTCTCTCTCTCTATCTCGCATATCTCTCCCTCTCTCTCTCGCACACCTCTCTCTCTCGCACATGTCTCTCTCTTTCTCTCGCGCATGTCTCTCTCTCTCTTTCTCTCGCGCGCACGTCTCTCGCTCGCGCACGTCTCTCTCTCTCTCGCACATCTCTCTCTCTCGTACACCTCTCTCTCTCGCACATGTCTCTCTCTTTCTCTCGCACATGTCTCTCTCTCTCTCGCGCGCGCACGTCTCTCACTCGCGCACGTCTCTCTCTCTCTCTCGCACATCTCTCTCTCTCGCACATCTCTCTCTCTCTCTGTCTCACACATCTCTCTGTCTCGCACATCTCTCTTTCTCGCACATCTCTCTCTCTCGCACTTCTCTCTCTCTCGCACATCTCTCTCTCTCTCGCACATCTCTCTCTCTCGCACATCTTTCTCTCTCTCTCTTTCACACATCTCTCTGTCTCGCACATCTCGCGCTCTCTGTCTCTCGCACATCTCTCTCTCGCACATCTCTCTCTCGCACATCTCTCTCTCGCACATCTCTCTCTTGCACATCTCTCTCTCGCACACTGCTCTCTCTCGCATGCCTCTCTCGCACACCTCTCTCAATCGCACATGTCTGTCTCTTTCTCTCGCGCACGTGTCTCTCTCTCTCTCTCTCTCGCATATCTCTCTCTCTCACACATCTCTCTCTCTCACACATCTCTCTGTCTCGCACATCTCTCTGTCTCGCACATCTCTCTGTCTCACACATCTTTCTCTCTCGCACACCTCTCTCTCTCTCGCGCACCTCTCTCTCTCGCACACCTCTCTCTCTTGCACATCTCTCTCTCTCACACATCCCTCTCTGTCGCACATCTCTCTCTCTCTCGCACACATCTCTC